>NW_027396113.1:0-38053 GCF_047715535.1 Aspergillus foveolatus | reverse complement strand
ATCGTTTATTTGATAGTACCTTACCACATGGATACTGTGGTAATTTTAGAGCTAATACATGCTAAAAACCACGATTTCACCAGTTGTCATCTTAAGCTGTGTCCGGCCCTAATGGTTTAGATCTGTGCAAAGAACCAACAATAACAATGACGATATCGTGCAAGAGCTCATACTTATAGGTCACTCGATGCGATGACTGCGTGGCCGTATTATGTCTGGACCTAGGGTTGACCCATGTCGGGAACCCAAACGGGTAAAGCTTACGCTATCGCTGGCTCAGTCTATCTCCAATCCATATAAACAACAGGTCCCCAAGATTGCTTACCAGGCTCAGCATATCGCCCCTCGCATCCGCATCCTAGAATATGTCCCTCCAGACTCGCTCTTTAGGCTCTGGCTCCGACGCTCCTCAAGTCCCCTGCATGGGCCTTGGTTTCGGCAGCCTCAGCGGCTTCTACGGACCAGCTGGGTCCCTTGACTCCAGACTATCCCTTCTGGATAACGCATACTCCACCGGCCTTCGCTTCTGGGATCTTGCAGACATCTACAGCGACTCAGAGGACCTCGTCAGCGAATGGGTGAAACGATCCGGCTCAGCCAAGCGGGAGGATGTCTTCATTGCGACAAAATTCGGCCTCCAGCGGCAGGCTGACGGGATGCATAGATTTCGCTCTGATCCGGAATATGTGAAAGAGGCGTGCGACAGGAGTCTGAAGAGGCTCGGTGTCAATACTATTGATCTTTATTACTGTCATCGCGTGGATGGGGTCACCCCGGTTGAAAGGACGGTGGAGGCTATGGTCGACTTGAAGAAGTATGCATCCCCCTTTGTCAGACCTTAATAAATCATCAATCAAGAGAAAGTGACTCATGAGACGGGATAAAGACAAGGAAAAA
This sequence comes from Aspergillus foveolatus, assembly GCF_047715535.1. NCBI lineage: Eukaryota > Fungi > Ascomycota > Eurotiomycetes > Eurotiales > Aspergillaceae > Aspergillus > Aspergillus foveolatus. The sequence goes on along the minus strand of NW_027396113.1, from coordinate 37,156 downwards.
TCCGGCACCTTGGCCTCTCAGATGTCTCGGCGTCGACCCTCCGCCGTGCGCACGCGGTGCACCCCATCGCTGCGCTGCAGGTCGAATACAGCCTATTTACACTGGACATCGAATCGTCTGAATCAGATGTCCTACGAACAGCCCGTGAACTCGGCGTGACTGTCATCGCATTCAGCCCCATCGGACGCGGGATCCTGTCCGGTCAATTCACCTCCCACACATCCATCCCCGAGGGCGATCTACGCCGAATGTACCCCAAGTACGCAGAGAGCAACTTTCCGGCGATATCGAAGCTTGTGAACGGACTGGAGGGTGTCGCGAGTGCCCATTCCCAGAGAGCTGAACGAAGTGTCAAGCCGGCGCAAATCGCTCTTGCTTGGCTCCTCGCGCAGGGAAACGATGTGATCCCGATCCCTGGTACCAAGTCTGCGGCTAGGATTGCTGAGAATGCAGCTGCTGCGGCTATTGAGTTGACTGAGGGGGAACTGAAAGGGATTAGGGCTTTGGCGGAGGAGGCGGCGATGGAGATCTCGGGGACAAGGTATCCTGCTGCGTGAGTATCTCTTTCTTTATCTTGAACAGAAGGATGCGAGTGGCTGATTGACAACAGCGTAATGGCCACTATGTGGGCAGATACGCCGCCGCTGGAGTAGAGCTATACTGTTCTGTTGATTGGAAGAATCACGAAAGTGTACTATGATATAGAGTTGACCGTTTCTCTTACGTCTCACCTCCTCACTATCTTGTTAGGGGAATGCCCCTCAAAGATCGCATCATACCCAGACCTTTCCGCCCGTGTTCCGCTCTTATCTATATAATAACCTGCTTACCGCAAAGATACTACAGGTCTTCCTAACCTCTTGCTCCGAGTTGTGCCGTGGATGCCGCGTTAGAAGAAGAGGGAAAGCAGGTCAGCCCAGGAATTTATCAGAATGCCCATTAGAGAGAAGAGATTGGATATGTATCGGGCTAAGTACCCAACGTTGTCGCGTATACCTCTTGCAGGGCTTCACGCGTTGACCTGGTGCAAAGGCACAACTAAGTAAAATCCAGGTCACCGGCGAACAGAAGGCATTTCGTGACATAACAGCCTGGCAAGTTGGATATCTAAACAGGGCGCAAATTGTAAGATTTGTAAGCTGCACTGTTCTCAGCCGCAAACCACAAATTCCGCCCGGAATACCATTGACACACCGAATAATCTGCTTTATGCGCTTCTAGCATCACTATCTGCCCTGAGTATGGCACCTGTCAAGAAACCACGACCGGCGTTCAGTTGTCTGATATGTCGCACTCGTAAAGTTCGATGTGGAAGAGAACGGCCGGAATGCGCCAACTGCAGGCGGATGAATAAAGTGTGCAAATATGAAAGTACCAGCAAAGTTTCTGATAATCAGAATAGACAGGATCAAAGCGATACAGACCGCTCTTCTGTCTCTCGGTTAGACGTTGTTTCTAGATTGCCCTCTAGAGTCAGGCCGGTCGACGACTCGTTCCTTGGCTTGGTATGTCGAGTGCCACTGTATTAGCCAGCCCTGTCGAAGCAACAGCCCTAACAGACCCAGACACCATTTCGCAAGAAAGCCACTGTGGACCCTCTTCCATCTTATATCAACTTCCTGACCATCGCATCTGTCCTCGAGAGGATCCCCGACAAGCACGCGTGCGACGGCTTTGTGCAGACTTTTATTACCTCCGTCTACCCCCTGTACCCGCTCATTGACCTCCCAGGATTCCAATCCTGGTATGCCGTGTTCTGGCAATGGTGCCATGAGGCTGGGGACAGACGATCGACTGTTATCCCCAACGCCCTTCTAGAAGACGTGACCATGAACTGCGTGCTCTTTGCGGTGCTGTATGCAGGAGCTGCTGCTTCAGCACATACCTCCCACGAATCAGCCATAACCAAGATTCTGGAAACAGCGGTCTCGACTACCCTTATTGCATGCGACCATCTTCGCCGTCCGACAGTGAACACTGTCGCAGCCTCGTTGATTATCGACCCGTTCGTGAGCAAGGACCTCGGATCACTAGAGTATGGGCTGTGGCTGGGTTCGACGGTCCGCCTTGCTCATAGTATTGGGCTACATCGGCAGGAGCATGCTACACTGGATAGAGACATAGACCTCGGTTCAGTCCCGGAAGCGAGACTTGAGCGTAGAATATGGGCGCATATCGTGTGGTTGGATGTACAGCATAGCCTCCTGACCGGACTACCACTGGCAGTAACGGCAACAGCCGGAAGCAGATTTGGTTCTTTGCCGACGCCGATGGTTGGGGCAGGGCCTGATACTCTGGCCGGAGATTCTGCTATACTCTTTCAGACTCGCAGTGAAATGGCTCGTATTCAGTATCGGTTTATCAACACTGTTCATAATGCAAGCGCAAGTACAGGGTTGGTTTCAGAGGAGATATATCAAGGGTTTGTCTCAAATGCAAGGACGACGAGAGACGCGATGGAGTCCGCCGCAGGAACTACTACAAACAGCGAGGTAGATTCCTGGCTTCAGAGGTTGGTGACGTTGGTTCACCTGCACATGGCAATTCAAATCCACATTCCCTTCTTACGATCCCCGTTACGGCCAACACCCTCAGATCCAGATATCGGGGTCGATCAAGACCAAGACCAGTTGTGGAATCGGTGCGTGAATCCTGTCCCTCCGCCCTTCCCCTTTCTTTTCTTTTCTTTTTTTCTCTTTTGCTAGAAGTGTCTGAGAAAGTTCTAGTATAATCCGTCTCTGCATCCGATACCTCCGAATCTACATATCAATCATATCGTCTCCCGCATTTGCGCCACATCTCTGGTTCTTCGTGCGCTGTGCGGAACCGATTCAGTGTTCTTCTCTGTTGGTATCATACTTGTGGCATTGGCCTGGCTCTACAGGTGCATATTCTGGAATGAGTAGGAACTGTTTGAGAGACGTCTTTGCGCACTGGGAGTTGCAGCAGCAAAGGCGTGGCATACAGATGATGGACGGACAGAAGCAGCTGAAGCTTGAGTATGAGGGGCTTGAGCACCGACAGTCACAAAGTCAGCTTGGAGATGTGAGAGCGCAAAGCGAGAATGGTAGACGCATAACCAGAGAGGACGGCGATGGTAGCTTTGAATTGGATAAGGAGTTCCTAGACGAGATGTTTGATTGGAGTGGGCGGGAAGTACATGCAATTAGGGAGACTACCGGGATGAGATGACAATATTCAGGTGATAGCTTGGTAGATATTAGACAAAAGCTGAAGGTAGTTCCGTCAGCGTCGCCATCTCCTCAACCGTCTCTTTCCAGAGCCGCTTCTGCAGCTCCTGCCCAGCGCTCGACTTGATAAACTTGGTTGGCCTGTGTTGTACCGTTAAGTCACCTGCACATCCCACTACCTGTCTATGTTCAAGGAATGATGAAAAGAACTTACTCTGTGACTTCCTTATCCCCAATCAAGCTCCCATGGCTCTCCTTCCCGGCAACAACCGCCGCATTGAGCACAAGCCATCCGCCAACCTCGACCGGCCTAGCCCGGAGCGTCTTGACAATTGCAATGAGCGTCCGAATCCACAATGGCCCATTACTGCCTAGATCGGTCTTAATCATGCCGGGGCAGACCAGGTTGAAGATAACCTTGTCCCTATTCAGTCGGGACGCAAGCTCATAGAGAAACAGTGCGCAGAGAAGTTTTCGATCAGAGTATTGATTCATCCCAGCGCTGGCAGACGCTTTCTCTGAATCCATGTATTGCAAAATCCCGCCGCTGTATGTGAGGATATCAGACTTCTCGAGGCTGTTGCTGAGATAGTATGTGCGGCTGCCGAGCCAGGTTATGCGCACGGCCGAGCCGGTTTGCTCGGCTGTGAATTCAAGGTACGGCAGTAGCTCGGCGAGGAGGAGAACATTGGATAGGTAGTTTACTTGCAAGGCTTTCTCATGGCCGTCCGAGGTCTTCTCATAGATGAAGCTGTGGATCCCCGCGTTAAGGATGAGGATATCGACGCCTGGGATACTCTCCTTTAACTTCGCCGAGAAAGACTTCACGCTGCTGTATCGCTCCATGTCGCACTCGAGAACGTGGATGTCGGGCCGAGTCGAACGGGCTTGGATATCCGGATCCCTGAAGAGATCGGCGACGCAGGACTGTGCCTTCTTGGTATTTCGAACTGCGAGGACGAGGGTCGAGACGTTAAGGCGGAGGAGTTGACGGGCTGCTTCGAGGCCAAGGCCTGCGGTTGCACCAGTAACAACGGCGCTTTTGCCTGTAAGGTCGATACCGTGGGGGAGAGGTGTGATCTTTGGCTGAAAGAGGCCCATGGTGGTGATGTTGATACCCGGGAAAGGGAGAAACAAGTTACAGCGAAGAGACAGGTGATGGTATTTCGTACTGAAGGATGAAGAATGCAATTAGAAGAATGGTCATGTTGTCGCGGAAGGCTTTATGAGGCTTTATAACTGCTCATAGCCTGGATCGACTTCACTGTTGTCTACTGATTTACAAGCAACCCTAATTAATCATCACTCGGCCGACGCCAAGACACACCCATTCCCGTTGCAAGCCCTGCCCGCCTGCTATGGGTAATGGTCCCTCCACTGCATCCCCTGGGATGATTCAGGGAATAAGAACAGCAGCAGGTAGATTGATAAAAATGAACCAAACCTTCGTCAGTCGCCAACTCGATTTCACAACCGATTCACAAACTCCCCAGCCTTTATGGCGGATTCATGCGCCTCCTTTTGGAAACCCATGATCCATGCGATCATCAAAACATCATGGGGAACGCCCCTAGTAACAAACAACTCGATCTGTTCATTCTTATGTGCGAGCTCCTTGAGGCCTTGTGCAAGCTTCTTATGGTCCTCGAAGAGAACCTCCCGATCACCAGTGATGATCAACACCGGCGAGGGCACGGCAAACGGATGTAAGACCGGGGAGACGTATCGCTCAACATATTTCGTTACATCGACGTTTTTCAGAAACAGCTTTGCCCCGCGTGCAGGAAATGATCCAGGGATATAGTCGGTTCTATAATTGGCGCTGTGGTTCCAACGGCCAGGGTCAACGGCTGCCGGGACATCGCACCAGGGTGACCAGAGCCAGCAGCATTTTGGTGCAGGGAGAATTGATAGATTGTCGAATTCGATGATATAACGTAGCAGCGACAATGCGAGGTCTGCTCCGGCACTGTCACCGCTTACAATGATTTGGGACGCTGGAACGCGAATGGTGTGGATGAGGTAGGCGTACGATGCGATTGTGTCTTGAAGCTGTGCTGGGAAATTTCCATTCCGATTTCCAGCCAGTCGGTATTGAGGGCAGAGTATGTAACTCGACGGAGTGTGCTCGAGTAAGGTTGTGGCTAGAAAGTTGCAGGACGAGGTTCGACCGTCGCCTAAGATATACGATCCCCCGTGCAGGTGCAGTACCACGTGCTGGCCTTCTGGAAGTGCCGTTTGAGATGAGTCAGGAGAAGGGTATGGAGCAGGGTACCAGGTAGCCCCGATCGTTTCCGGTTTGATCTTTTCATCGATGAGGATCCCGGTATACAGATCTGGATTGGCTGGCGGGATCTGAACAAACCGGTCCGACTCTGAACGTGGCTTTACTGACAGATGCCATTTTAGATGAAGAGCCACCCAATTGCGCAAGAACGCTTTGAGTAGCGAGTTGGTAAAAGCCTGTCGATATGTCCAGTTCGGGTCCTGGCGGTGTTTGGGACGAGCGTAGGCGAGAGCGACCCAGGGTAGTTGCAGGAGCGAGGGACCAACCATGAGGAAGAAGAATGGCGTTAATCTACATGCTAAAGTGTTGTAACTAGCAGAGACAGCTGGATCGGGCTGGGTATCAGTTCGGAGTTAGAAGATACGGTCCGCTTATCGCGCAGCATATACATCACTGTGACCTCATCGCTGCCTACGACTTTACCAAGGTATTGCTTGCGCGCCGAGGCTCTCCGTTTGCAAATCAGGATTATATGTTTGGACGCAGGAAAAGGCTGACAGACGGAAATGTTCTTGATTTACCATAGACGAAATGCATTCATGAGATCGCTGCGCTGTTCAACCATATACCGTGACCCCGCTGATCGGCAGTGCCGGCTTCGGTCCACCTCCAAGGATAAGCTATGCAACTCGGCAGTCATATAAATATATGGCATCTTTATCAAGCTTCGATACTGCTGTTTATAACCCGAAAGACTCCGAGTTATCAGAAGACCGTGGTAGTAATTAACGAGCTGGAATATTTACCACGAAAGACTCCAACGCGCACATCGTAAGGGTGTGGACGCGACTAAATAGCTTGGAAACTGCATGATGAATAGAGATTGAAATACCACGACGGCTCTTTGTCACAGCTGGTCTGGATCCACCACACCAATATCTCTGTGATCTGCTAACTTCAAAGATGCACATTTACCGTTTACCGTTCCAAGTTAAAGCTCTCGTGCCAGCCCAGTCCCATGGTGCGCATCCTGGGCCGTTCCGAGAGGACGTTGCGGGATGCCGGGACGCCACCCGAGCATGTAACATACGCCACGAGGTGGGCCTTCCCCATCCTGTGTAACAGTTGGATGTATAAAAGAGGAACGCTGATTGTGGCATGAATATCATCGATTCTGTGCCTCTCAAACGAATATCAAATCAAAATCAATGGCTAGTAAAACACCATGCAGGCAGTAGAACTACGGCGGGAGTAGACCCCATGTGTTGGCCAGAAGCGGTGTCCATTCGAGAGGCATGGGCCGTAATAAAGTCCAGAGACCTCAACGATCACCCGTGCCCGAATAGCTTGGAGAGAAAGCACCCAGGCCTGAATTGTCAGTAGTAAACACACCGAACATATTCATTCTCCTAAGATGAAACGCCAAATCACGACGAGGTCCACCAAATGGGGTCAGGAGATCTTGTAACCCTCCAATGGCTCTATTATGTGTGATTACAGTCGCCAGTCGGCTACTGTCCATGATGTAGATCAATTCTTTGACTGGGAGACGAGCCGCAGAGCTCGCGAGCTATTTCTGAAAGTATTAGAGAGACTCAACTCATGGCATGAGAAGCCTATTTGGGATATCAGCTCGATAGATATATGACCGCCCGGCTTGCTACTCGTTTCCTGCAGGCTAAGGCAGGCGTGAAATTCCCACTGTAAGACGCCATATAAGACGTCCATTCCAAAGGCTTACCTGAGCGCGGTATAAAGCGCTTCACTCAGAGACTGTCACAGCAGAGTCGAAAGTCCCCTAATAAGTCTTGCTTAAGGGAAAGACTTTTGGCGAATCATATATCCTCCTGACCAATATCGCTGGCGTCTCTCAGGGCCTTATGGCTTTTACACTGGCATTGCAAGTTTGACATTCGCTGGCTTTGCTGTTAGTAAGGGCGCGCTGCTCGTGGTAGCTGGCCATTGAGAATAGTGCTATCGAATGCTCAGTGTCAATCACCTATAGGAGGCGGCCGGAGTCTGTTAGCTTGGCCCATGATCCCTTCTCTCCCGGCTTTCCCATGCTGACTCGAATGCTGCGCAGGTTTTGTCGTTTATATTAAGACGTTTCATCGTTCGCCCGGTCCCGCTCCGTCCTTATCCTCGAGTTGAGTGCATGAGATTGTATATCACGATTGATTCTGACTTGCTAACCCACCGTCAGTCATATATCTATAAGCGTCGAATCCCAGCTTCCAAGCGGTCTCCCTGTCTCACAGATTTGTGGCCACAAGCTAATTTGCGCCTGTCTGACCATGTCGAAGCGACACCTTAAGTGCAACGTGGATGATGCAAACATAATCCGGATATTTCTAATACTATTTTTACATTACCAAGTACTTTTGCCACTGTCAAAACGGACCAGGGTTGCCAGCAGCATATGCAGTTCGAGGCCAGCCCGTCCCTGTTCAACGGGCGAAGTCTGTTAATATGCAGTTCGAGCGTTGTCTCGTATTCGGCAAATTTCCAACATCTCCAACGCGATGAACGAGGAATCCTTACGACACAGCACCTAAATATAGAAGGTCAACTAAGTAGCAACGGCAGTGTATTTATAGGGATTTCCCATAAGGAGGGTTTCGTCCCTGATAGCACAGTTGGACAGAGCCGCTGGTTGAAAGGAGATTCCGGGAATACCAAGCTTCAAGAAAGCAGGCGTGGAATAAGAGGAACAAAATCTTGGGGGAGGCAAGGAGTCAGATCCCCAAGATACAGCCCCATACAATGCGCACCTGATTGGGCGGAACGTGCCGCTCGTTAATATGCCAAGGCATACTGTGACCCTGGGGCTCGTATTCTGAAATCTAGCAACGTATCAGGACCGTACACTGCGCAGATCAGGGCCCAGCTTGGCCCGGGAGCAAGCCTCGGAATGTGAAGCGCGCTGTTCGCCATCTGATTGTCACCTACCTAAATAGACTAGTACGTAATGCATATAATAATAGTGGACGGAGGTCCGAGTCAGTGAAGGCCATGAAAGCTCTGAGAAACCTCAATTTTCCGCATTTTCTTCCTCGCCCTCCCCTTCTCCATCGCGAAACATGCGACTGCCAACCATGGTCGCGGCGCTGTACGCCCTTTATTGCCTCCCGCTAATCTCTGCCTGGACCTTCGTCTGGAGAAATGCCAGCGACACCCCCACCGTCGAAGAGGGCACCGGGGGGCAGACCTGCAAGGAAATCAACCATGCGAAAGGCAATTATCTCGAATTCGATCCGGAAGACGAAACCGTGCGGATATACATGTATGCAATAAGCAATTGTTCAGAGAAGGCGGATGAGTCCTCCGAAAAGAAGCTCGCGCAGAACTCGACGGGTCCGATTCGGGGGTTCGCCGTTATTTCTCTGAGTGGCGCGGAGACGGGCACAAGTGGTGAACTCACTCCCTTCCCTGGAGAGGACTGGTTCAAGTCGGAACCCAACAGTCCAATCATCACATCCATGGGACAGAGATTGGTGGCGGAGGGGTGTGGGAAGTACAAACAGGGGCCGGGTCCTCAGTGGTCCGACGCTGACCGGCAGTCCTACCAGTGCTGGCAGGAGAAGCTGGGATACACCAACTCAGACGCGGACGGCTGGCCGGGGAAAACATCCTGGGATCAGCTCAAGGTTCCCCTGGCGGACGAGAGCGGCGCTGACTCTTCTACTTCCTCTTCAACAACGCAGACCCCGACGAGTACGAGTACAAGCACAAGTACAGCTACGAGTACGCCTGTTCCAGATACGGGTGCCTCCTCAGAATCGTCGCTCAGCGGAGGGGCCATTGCGGGCATAGTCGTGGGCTCAGTCGTTGGAGTGGGACTGATTGGGGCGATACTATACCTTGCACGTCGGGTAAAGAAGCCATCTGCTCCGGTATCTGCTGAAGAGGAGCAGGAGCTAAAGCGAGAGCCGGAGGCTGGTGCTCGTATAGGACACAATAGTCATGACTACGCTGGTGCTGGTGCTGGTGCTGCGGCCGCAGTGGCAGGAGATTCGAAGGGCGCACTTATGGACAACAAGCTGCACAAGCCGCCCGTCGAGACTGAGGCAATCCCTGCAAAGATCTTCGAGCTTGCTGGCGACGCGGGAACGGTGGATATGAGGCAAAGTCGAAGGATTCATGAAATGAGTGATAGTCAGAGGATTTCTGAGCTGGGTGCGAAATAGATACCCTGTTTACACGCCTGTTAATAGGTATCCGAATTGGTTGCTGGTCGATATTCCCAAAGATGGCTCTCGCAAGACTTGTATGTTTACTCTTTCTGCGCATCTGCAACAGCTATGTTACCCTCGCATCTACCCAGTGTGCTTGCCTGGCCACTAGCATACCGTATCGCCTCATCCAAGCATGAGACAACCGAACAATCACCGTGCCTAATGAAAAGCTTACCCTCACGAGCCAGATATCCGGCCTCGAAGAACCTCAGTCCATCATCAGAGGCTGTCATCGCAATGCTGTTCCTTTCGGCACTGGCAAACCTGCCAACCTGGTGCCAGCCCATGAAATCATAGAGGCCTCTCCTTTTCCAATCATTCGCCAGGTCTCACTCAACAGAAGGCGATAATGGCAGCGTTGTTGCTGCGCGGACGCAATCGCCTCGATTGAATCCGCCCAGGATACAGGCGCATAGCGGGCACCCCCCTCTTCCTCATCATCCTCCTTCTGAGAGTGACCGATTTGAACGATTGCGATGCTGGACCTTGGAGTGGGGTTGTAAGATAGTCTCAACTCCGTGGTTATTCGGAAGACGGGGGCGTCGACGTTCCTGTCTACGAGATGCCGAAGACTTGCACCAGTTGGATCTTCCCTCGGCTGAATACCCAGATAATGGCCACTCTGATCAAAGCAGCGAACGGTCATGTCGTTTATAATAAACTCGCGTGAACGCAACATGTCGTTGGCAGTGACCTCTGTCAGCCTTGAGGCTCTTTCCTGAACCCTTCCGAGTTCGTCGTATCTACGTAATGTGCCTGGCACAACAGCAATGACGCAAGCATCTCGCGCGCTAGTGGATATATCCTCTAGGACTTTTGCGTATGCGACATAGCCGCAGTTTGCGATTGCCAGATCGCGTTGATTTGCTATAGTATAACCAGGAATCGACCTTGTTAGCGCTGCAAGCCAGAAATCTGAGAAGGGGTACCCAGAGCCTTGTGTGTAGAGAACAGATCAGGTTGAAAGACCATTTTCACCAACAATTCCGCGTGATTGCGTACTCCAGTGTCGTCCATAGGTCGGAACCTCCTTGCTGGATTCTCTGTCTCAAAGCAGGTTAGCAGGGCATCCCCAGCAAGGTAGATGGCCGGTTCGAGGATCTTTTCGCAGTCATCGACGCTATCCAATACCATTGTCTGTAGGTTTCATTATAGTAGGCGACATTACACTCGTGCAAATCGTGACAGAGATTTTCTTTTACCGTCGCTTCCTGCTGGTATATACTGCTGCGGACTGACCTCGACTGTGTTATCCATGTTTGAAGGGCAGATGCCACCTGGTCCTGCGCTGCTACGAGCTCCTTCAGCGTAGTTTCCTGGCTTGGTCTTCTTGTATCGGGCCAGCCGTACATGTGCATAATGGCACGATGTGAAGAAATAAACCTCGACGTACATATATCCTTCAGGGCTACGCTGAAGCCAGTCTTCTCCGAGTAAAGATGCCCGTGCTCGTAGGCCAGCATGATGATGGCACCGGCAAGGATGCCAGAAGCCTCTTGGAGCTGCCAATCTCGAAACCCACATTGGGCTGATAATCGCACCATTGCTGTATCGGATGTCGTATGCGACGTAGGCTTTGGCCCGTGAACAAGTGCAGAGGATCTATCTTGCACCTCGATCAGAGGCTTCAGCTCATTCTCTTCTTTCCACCGTCCAATATGCCAATATGGACGACCAGCATGATCGGTGCGCTCAACAAGTCGGATCACCACTCTCGCTCCGGTTTCACCAAACAGCAGCGAATCAGCGAAGAAGCATTGAAGCTCCCCTTCCAGAAGCCACTGTAGCGCTGCCACCAGGAAACATCCACTCCTAGTTCCCTCCAGTGTGATTCTCATGATGTCGTCATCCTGCATCGCTGTGAAGAGCTCCGCCAACACCGTAGCCAAGCTCTTTGGGCTGCATTGCTCGAAAAGTATACTCATATCTCTCGGCGACGAAACCTTGCTGCGTATCAGAGAGACGACGCTGCTATATTGGTCAAACGGATTCAAGCCTTGGCAATAGCCAGAAATCTTCGTTGACGAATCGCAGATTGTATTCGAGAAGAGGCCGCATTTGCGAAGCCTTATTGGTGAGCCACATCATCTCAAGCAAAGTGTTGGCGACTTCGTCGTCTGTATAGCATGCCCGACATGCCGTCACGAGCAAGAATGCTTTGGTAAGACCGAGCGATTTGGAAAATAGTTTCGGGCCAACCATGCATCGAAACGCCAGCTATGAGCCCCATCTTCTCCATTATCAGTCGCCGTGACGGCCAAAAAGAGGGTTTCTTAAGTGATATGCTGAAGATCCGCTGCGTTTCTTCGATCCTCGCTCGAGATAACCCATAGTGTATTTCCGACCTTCTCCATCTGTATGGTTGTCCACATCTGCACATCGTCTTCCATGCACACTTGGATTACACTTGAAATTGTATTTTTCGCCAGAAGGGCTGTGCTACTCAGCTCGACCTTAGTCTGTACAGGCTGGCTTCCTCCATGTTGATCCATTATGGCCTTTCTTTGCGCTGCGAATATTATTCCGCAAAATGGGCCAAATTAAAGTACCAAGCAGAGAAATATCTGAGTAAGACCAAATACCAACCTTCGCTCTATATTGAAAACCTACCCCGCGCGCAGGATGCGCAGACGAGGCTGAAGAAAAAGGAACGAATAGGCAGTGCATCTTGACCAGAGGTAGGTTCGTTCTCCTGTCCAGCCGCACGACTTGCCGCGCATGATAATAACAGTTTACTGTTGCATTCTTATCTTTCATCGAAAATCTTTCGAGTACGTTGGACCTTTGCGGCTGTAGGGGTTGGCGGGATCTATCTCTAACGACGGATATACCTAGGTAGAAGCATGGTACTAAGGATGTCGTTTCCTTCTTGACTCACCGGATATCTTTGCCCCACTGAAAACATAAGTCTCGGTGAGGAAAATAAAGGTTGGGAGCGATTGGTGGATATGGATACACGGGGATAGGGCTTGCATGTCAAGGAAGTCTTGGTGTAGGTCGGGCCAAACGATTGATAGATTAAGGCTGCTTGCACTTCGCATTTAGAGGCTTTAGGCAAGGTCTCAAATGATTCTTCATATCAATTGGTCAAATTGAATGTTTCTTAGGTCATTTATAACTCCAGGATGAATATCAATCATTATTGTACTCTTCTATCCTTGACTATTGCCTTAGAAGTAACTGCTATTTTATACTTTCCCTAACTTAGGTTCATGTCTCACCATTCAGTTCAAACCCTTGAGAGAACGATACTCTTACTAATAGTATGATGGCTGGTTCTGATAAACCGGATCTGACCATCATCTGTTAACTTCAATAAGGCAAATAAGCTCTCAGAGCGTTCCAAGGGGCATTCGGGATCCTTGACGGGCGTAAGGAGAGCATGATCAGATTTCTCGACGAGCTTATCCCGCATGCGAATTACCATATTCCGATTCGTCACTACCGAATCGGAAGCCGGGTAGGTAAAGAAGTCGAGCTGTGGTGTAGGTGGTATATGGGATCGTTGCTCAGAAGCGCCGATATCTGCAGTTGGCTGTCTGCTCTGGTCGTATAGTTTGCTCCTTTGATGGGACCGTCCACTGGTCAGACCTCTTGCGATATCATGCATCCTCCTAGTTGTTGTGGTGGCAGTCGGGCGAGGCGCAGTTAGAGACGGCCAGCAACTCCTAGCCACTTTGTACTCAATGGATCTTCTTGAGATCCTTGAGAAGAGTGGCACGAACGGAGTACAAATGAACACTAGAGTTCTTTTAGGCCGTTTTACAAGTAATGGCATTTGTTCCCTGCCCATATATTTGATCTACGCATTCTTAACTCCACTGGGACTGTCCAAAATCCAACACTACGATAGTACACCCTAAGTGGTATTCCAAATAATTGCGCTATTCCTAGAGTGCAATGGTATCTTTGTCTTCCCTATACGTAAGCACCCTAGGTTACCATGGTTCAACTTCCCCAATGATATCCAACGACATCGCGCGAGCAGAGGCACCACAACCAATTCTCATGGCGATCTCCTGGCAGGCTCAGATATTCCTCTCCCTCCTGGGTGGAGGTATAGGATGTTTAGCAGTTCTTGGGACCCCATGCCGGTCGATGCAATTTCTCTGGCACGCTCAGCCAGGTCACAGCCGATCCTTTGGTATGTACGTCATCGACCCCGCGGGAAATCCTACCGAGGAAGAAAGCTATATCCTGCGGTTGCCGCTGCGCGAGTTGAAGCAGGGGATAGATGACGAGGAGATTCTAGCAAGGTTCTCCAAAGGATTCTTTGCTGGGTGGGTTTTTGGGCCCGAGAGATGGATTGCGCCGTTTGTGCAGGAGATTATTGACCATGAGGGTATGCTCTCTACGTTTCGTCTCTCGAATAATGGAGAAAGAAGAACAGTGCTGAAGGAAGGCAGTATTTTCCAATGCACGAGAATCTCCTGGAGATTCATGTTCACGTCCAGACGCGTCCGACCCTGACATTTCTCGTCCCAATGCCATGTCTCAACAGCGCCTCCCGCGTCTCGGCGCATGCCTATTCGGCCTATACTATCTCATTGACACAAGCGTTTGCAGCCCTACATATCGAACATCAGTATACCCCGCGTCAGCTCAAAGACCCCGACCAGAGCGGAGTTTCGTGGAATACGCAGGCCGCACGCAAGGCCGGAGCCTTGCGGCCTCTCACCGGTTCGAGTTGGTTAGGGGGCGTCCTGTAGCGAACGGTGAAGCAGATGTCACAATTATCTACTCACATGTTCGGAGTAACCCGCGCACGGGCGGACGGGTGTATTCGAGGCCGATGACGGCGATGCATGTTTGCTATGCACATTTGCTGTTCGCCGAGGGGGTGAGGGAGGTCCTTGCTTCGCGGGGTTCTGCTTGAGCAGTCTATGATATCAGCAATGAGTCAGGTCAAAATAGAACATATGGAACTGGGTATCAAATGCTTTGATGACCTCGAGCTCTTCCAAATATCGAGGGATCAAAGGCGGGCATTAAGGGCAGCGCGGACCCATTGGGAGACTGAGAGAAAGGTGTCGATTCCAACAATGGTGCTCTGGCTACTTCATTGACGGTGAATTATAGGTGGCTTGAAATCTGACTTGGCCGATAGGCTTCAATGTCAGGGTGGAAGCAGCATGTTGAGGAAACAGAGCTTGCTGATGTGGTTGTTAGCAAGCAGTAAGAGTCTTTAAAGGAAAGGATCACTTAATCCCTCAATTGGCGCACTTCTTAGACGCTTCGATCTATGTCGTTGTGGGACTCTGAAGCCAGTATCGCTCCCTGGATAGGGTTTGGACCGAGTGATATCCTGCTCGGGTTGGCATCAAAGATCGACTCTCGCTCGGCCACAAGGACGGATAAGTCTACAGGATAAGTCAGCTCTTATACGTAGTGGTTACTCGACCGTCTACACCTAGGTAAGTTAGGGCTACTCAGCCCCCGTGTCGAGATCTAGAGGCATACTGGAAAGAGCCATGCGGCCATGTGGCCGACGGGAGATTCTGATTTACTAGATGCTAATTTAGACGCAGGATTGTCCATAGACGGTCACTATGCTTACGACATCCACAGAGACTACAGTATTAGCACCAGAAATCTGCCGAGAAATCTCCATGATCTCCGTAAATACCTCAGACCAGGTCGGGATTGTACAATACAGGTCTTTCAGCCCTAAGCTCGGCTTTTCCGGAACGTGCTGGCCGGTTGAGCCGTTCTGGCCGGTCCAGGCAGCTGGACAATGCAATACTACTACCATTAATATCTAATAAATTATGAAACAACTAAGGCGTCTGAGATCCAAGCTACTGCATGCTAATTACGGAGTATGTAGGCTGTGGCGCTAATAGCGCGACACCATCGCCAGTAAGCTTGTCGTCTGTTCGCGCCATCAGGATTTCGCTTACCGATGGTTGATCCTGATTCAGGTGTGATCTGCTCAAGACTAGTGAAAGTAGGGCGAAGGAATGAACTGCGATCGGCGGTGGTTCTATGTACAGAGCTTGAAAATAGAGCCTGTCACTCAGAGTTTATCTGTCTAGGGCTGCGGGTTGGCAGTCAAAGATCTCTATCAACCATCAAGTCTACATCGAAGCGTCTCTATACCCCGTTATTGGATATCCTGCCCCTTCTCGCGCTGATGCTCAACCTCAACTGTAATATCAACTGTCCTCATAACCCCCTGCTGCTTGCCCATGACCTCCTGCGTAAGGCGTCTCGTACTCTCCGTCCACTCGCTCGAGCTCGAACGGCGCATCATCCTTCCACCACTTTGCGTTTCATTGCCGACATTGGTAGCCGAAATCTCTGTCACAACAGCTGCATTGGCGGCCCTTGGATCGAAGAGCGAGGAGTCCCTTCGGAGTCCTCGGCTGCCCCTGCCCGACCCTCGTTCCTTAGACCTACCGCGTGATCTGCTCCCACTACCTCCGGCGGAGGAGGTCTGGCTTATATACGCGCTTGTCTTTGACCTTGCGAATTTTCCTGTTCCTGTGCGTGAGAGTTCGACGCCGTCGGGGAGCTGGATCTGGGTTGTTATCAGGCCTGAATGCAGACCCGCAAAAATGTGATAAAGGGTCGGGACGCAGGCTATTATGACGGAGGTGAGCATCATCACTTGCCCGATTACATGCCAGAGTGTTGTGTCCCCTAGATATCTTGGTCAGCGGCGCGGACGAGTCGTCATCAAGATATGCTCACATGGAATGTCGTCCGAGTGCACGAAGGAAGGGAGAAGAGCTAGATGCGCGATTGCGAGGCCGACGACGCTGTTCGGACATACAGTAAATGTTTAGTTGATAACGCATCAGCACAGAAGACTGGGAGAGTATACCACAGCCGCGAGGAAAACGAGCTCAGGATCTTGACTTTCTTCTGCGACGCCATCTGCACATTCTGCATCATGATGAACGGCAAAATGACGATAATCACCTCAGTAAGGATGTTGAAGACTGCGATGGGGTAGAATAACGCGCCCTGTCGTTTGTACCGTTTAGCTCATTATAGGATAGAGTATTCTCGTCCGTACCTCTCCAGCACATCGCTCAGGGGTATAACGCCACGTCTCTGGTAGCTGGCACTGGAAGGAGATGCTGAATAGCGCAAATATCGTCCATCCGGCGATAACCGTGGCTGATATGGTGCAGTATTGGCGGAGACTGCGACTCGGTGTCAATTTCCAGACGAGCAGAGTTGTCGATAGTTTCGATAGTGAGAGGACAATGACGAGAAGGAGCTGAGCGGCGTATGAAAACTATGCCAGGTTAGCCCAGTCCAGTAAAACGGTGAGGACTGTATTCAACCTTGCTCAGACGCTGGATCTGGCTCTCGCTGAGTCCAGCCTCGTGCTTTCCTAGTCCACTATCGACAGCCTTCTGCAGAACAACGACCTGGACGACCGAGAGTGCCTCAAAACAAGCAATATAGAGTCAATTCCTGATCCTATGTGCTGGACTGACTGATTCAACTCACCAAAGCAGCCCAAATTGGGGTACTGCCGGCCGTCCGCCGCTGCTTAAAGTATATTGCTGACCCTGACTTCGCGAGCACGAAGATGACAGCGACGATCAGAAGACAGACCGAGGTTAGTGTGATGATAGGGCCATGATTATCGGGTGACAGTCTCTGGAATGGAGGTAGGCCTTCTGCGGTGGCCATTGTTCGATCCGGTAATTCACCATGACCATGACGCGGTCAGGATTGGAGTAAAAACTGGAGCAAGGGCCGCAGCTCTTAATAAAAGAACAGAAAAACAAATATTACTGTGCCCTTGTAACCCTACCAATAGTTGGGTATAAATCCAGCGACAGCCGCCCTGCAGTCGACTCCGGACTCCGGACATTGACACAGGTAGGCGACCGTTAAAAATGCAACTGAGGGAGGGCGCAGCAGCTCGTGCATCGATTGCAAGGCATAATCCCTACTTCTACTCACATCAGCCGTATGTTGGGCCAGTCTGGACCACTCTCGGCCGGCTCTAGTCAGACGATGTTGCATGCTCGCCCGAGCTAAGGACTAGACGATGCAGCTAGAAAGGCACCGTCGGGCTGAGCGACCGGGGTGTCAAGACGGTCCGTTCCATGAGTTAGTGCAGCTGTATGAAGGGCTTCAGTTAATCTATATCCCTGTCATGCCATGTCGTCTCCGCTAGAGAGAACTAGAGAGAAGACGGGGGGAAAAGAGAGAGAATCCGAGTACCGAGTATTTCCTTTCTCGTCTTTTATCCGGCCGTTCCCCTCTCTTTTCTTTTCTCTTTTTTTCTTTCATGTTTCGTGCCCTTATGTAATTGATCGTTGCCAACATGCAGGAAGAGATGGAAATGAAAAGCGGAAGTGCTGTACGGTTAGGGCCAGCAGAGAATGGGCCTGGTGCTGGGAGCGTGGCCTATCGCCAAAAGCAGCAATTGGAGGTACGACACACATTCTATTACAGACAAACAGACTCTAACGGACGCAGAGGTATCTCAGCTTTTTCTCGTCACTCGCGTTCTCTGCAACGCTGCTCGCCTCTTGGGAGTCTGCTGGCGGCAGTCTACAGGCAGGGCTGCTCAACGGGGGCCCGGCAGCTATCGTCTACGGCATTATTATTAGCACGTTGGGTAACCTGGTCATTGCATGCTCTCTCGCCGAGCTCGCCTCTGTGTATGTTCTCAGGAAGACACTCTAGTACGGCGCTGACAGCAGCCAGACACCCCACGGCGGGCGCCCAGTACCACTGGAGCTACCATCTTGCTCCACGCTTCCGTCGCTTCATCAGCTTCTTCCAAGGTAGGTAGCTTCTTTTCTCAAACCCAGAGGCCAGCTGATATTCACTCCCTTTTTCTTTTTCTTTTTTTCAGGCTGGGTGACCGTCTTTTCCTGGTCCGCGCTCGTCTGCATATCGCCCTACTTCATCGGCTCCCAGATCCAGGGGATGGTCGCTCTAGCACATCCAGAATACGAGGTCGTGAGATGGCGCAGCACGCTGCTGATGTGGGCAGTGGCCTTGATTCCTATCGTAATTAACATATTTGCACGGCGCGTGCTGGGTGCCATCGAGGTCGCCGCGGGCATCATGCACATCGTCTTCCTGCCAGTGACCATCGCCGTATTTGTCATTCTGGCCCCTCGCAACCCGAATGAGTTCGTATGGAATACGTTTGTCAGTCTTGGTGGCTGGAAAAATCCCGGCGTTGCATATTCAATTGGTTTACTGGGGGTCATTACGCCCTTGTCTGGTAACACCCCCCCCCCTTTCCTGCTATACCCTAACCACACATGTAAGGGAGTAAGCTAACAGATGCCGTCCAGGCGTCGATGGCGTGATCCACATGGCCGAAGAAGTCAAGAACGCCAAAACGGTTGTCCCGCGCTCCATGATTTATGGCACCCTGATCAATGGCATCCTCGCCTTCGGCTACCTCATCGCCATCCTCTACTGCATGGGTGACTACATGGAGGCACTGCAGAGCCCAACAAGCTACCCCATCATCACGATTGCCTACCAAGCAACGGGTTCCAAAGCCGCCACATTCGTCCTTATGGCTATGGGTATGTTACCAGGGTGGATCGCGCTATTCAACGGTCTCGCATCAGTCACCCGTCTAGCATGGGCGTTTGCGCGCGATAACGGTCTGCCGTTCTCTGACTTCTTTGCGCGCGTCGACCCGCGCTTCAAAATCCCTATCCGGGCTCTTTTCCTCGTTGCCTCATGCATTGTCGTGCTCTCATTCATCCAGATCGGCTCCAGCACTGCATTCAACGCCATCCTCTCCATCAGCACATTGGGTCTCTACATCTCCTACCTGATCCCCCTGTGGCTGCTCGTCTACAAGCGGCTCACCGCTCCCGCTGATATACCGAAGGGGACGTTCAGTCTCGGAAAGCTGGGACTCCCCATGAACCTGCTAGCGATTCTCTTCGCGACGTACTTTGTCATCTTCCTCCCGTTTCCGCCACTTCTGCCGGTAACGGGGAGGAACATGCAGTACGCAGGGCCGGTGCTAGGTTTTGTTATGCTTTTCGCGATTGGGGATTGGATTGTTAGGGGACGACATAGGTGGGAAGGCCCAACGGTTAATTTGAGAGCGTATAACAGGGAGTAAGAGCCGTTGCTGCCTCTGGAGTATAAACATAGAGTGGTCAGCTGGTAGTTGGGGTGGCCCTAGACTTGTTTTGTACTGGCTTGTTGAAGCTGTACTTGTGTATGTGTCTATGATCATTGATATAAAAGATCGTTCCTCAACTGGAGTACGTTGCTACAACCGAGTTACAGCGACAAAAAGAACACCTGGGTCTTTGCATCCTCAATTGAGAGGGCAAGTCTGTCGAGACTCAAATTTTTTGCAAAGCGCCTCTTCCCCTTTTTCTTTTCTTTTCTTCTTTTTTTATTTTTCTTTTTTTTTTTTTTTTTTTTTTTTTTTTTTTTTTTTTTTTTTTTTTTTTTTTTTTTTTTTTTTTACCTTTTTGTCTCTTTCGAGAGCAACTCCTCAGTTCTCACTTCACTCACACTCATTATACTATTTCAAGGACTGCATCAACTAGCACTAGTACCGCTTAGGCTGCGGTTACAAACAGACAATACTGAATATAACAACTCGCCAGACTGAGCGAGGCGGTGGTGCAGTTTTCTCACAGAGTCAGAGGCTCCAAGCCAGACCTGTGAATTAGTGCACCATCACGGGTTGGAGTGGCCGGGAACATCTGTCAACCTCCAGCCTTCCATGTCAGTTAGAAGGTATCCTGCTTAGCTGTGCTCTTGCCGTGCAAGCATGCAGTCCTGTGCATGCCTGGCTCCCAACAGGGATGTGCTTCGTTCAAATGGCACGCGGTATATAGCGAATTGTATCCTCCATATGCCTGTCCTAAGAGTCTCTCCTTCCTCTTCCCACCCACTCGACTACAATCAGACACATACTACGCACGTCCCTAGTCTTTGTCAACAAAGAATCGAAAGCGTACACATTTGTCTCACCCACGGTGAAGTGTCTGATAGTAAATGAAACCTCTCCAGTTCACAGTTAAAAAACATATCACAAGTAATTATTTGCATATATAGGTCTCTGTTCCGAAAGAATCAGTACATACGACCATAGGGTGTGGAAAACAGGGCTTCCCGTCCGCTCAGCCGTACTTAAGCCACACGCCGGCTGGTTAGTAGTATGGTGGGTGACCACATGCGAATCCCAGCTGTTGTATGTTTTTTGCCTTTTATTGATATTTATGTATCTTTTTGTATTGCCTATCTTCAGCCCTTCACCTGAAGGCCCTGAAGCCCTCTAAAATTCACCTGCCAAGCCTGAAATGCTGATGTGGCCTTTTATCGGAAGCGGAGTCTCCCGATTTCCGTGCCGGCTAGGTAAGATGTCCAAGCAACGAGCCACATTCTCGCCGCCACATCTAGCGGCTCCCCAGCCAGACTTCCAAGAATTATTGAGAACTCTGACGGTGGAGGTCTCCCGCCCAGCTTTCCTCATCCATGGCGGCGTCCCTCGAGATTCATCAAGACCGTATTCGTGTCACCCTCAGTTACCGCCTCAAAACACTTGCCGGAGTAAAGTTTCCGTAGGATGTGGACGCCAGTTGGCGGTCCTCTTACCCTGTACGACCACCATCCTTCTACCACGTCGGTCGGGTGCGCAGGGTCTGGCGTTTCTGGCGCTATGGCACTAGGCCTACGCACCCGATCTTACTACCCAGGTTATCAGTATCCGGGCCTACCATCCTGGGCCTCTGATCTACCCCCTCCGACCTTCTAGGTGATCAGACCACGATCCTACGCCCGGTTTCGACCTAGAACCTCGGTTGTATCTCCTAAACGGGCTTCAGGCCAGATCGGTCGTGTGGCTTGCGGCGTACTGGAACACTATATCCTGGAATACAATGTCCTGGGATAAAGTTCTATGCCCGTTCTTCTACGGTGCCGGATTGCTTGATCCCAGGGAGAATAGAACTGGGATAAACTTGATTATTGGCAATCTGAGGCTCAAGGCCTGACTTACCTCGCAGGGCGTTAGATGTTAACCAATAGAGATGCGTAAGTTGAACCCAGCGCTGCGCTGAAGGCGCTAGTGCTTCAGGGTTCAGGCATCCAATGCGTTGGCATGATGAGACAATCGAGGTATTTGGCACCCTCTCGCGCCATTTGGATTTGAGTATGAGGTGTATGCGAGTATGCCGGATTGATTTACTTTCCAATCGCTCTTGGCTCGATGATGCTTCGCGTCGAAGGAAGACTATCTGATATTGAAGATACAGAAGCGGAAATCTCTTCAAAATTCGGGACAGGCTCGACGCACATTTGCACGACTTCAAGACAAGAGGAAACCCACCGAGGATAATTATCACGGCTGCCACTTCTTGCACTATAGATCGCAAGCTCTTAATGCGGGTGTATCCTCTCACTCCTTGTGCATAGGACTGGCGGTAGAGGCGAGTCTCACTGCTCCTCCAAACCTCACTGCATAACCTATCTGCAAGTTGATCTCCCCCCTTGGAATCCAGATGTATTTCACGTAGCCTTTTTTTATTCGACAGTTAAGATAATAAGCTTCCTCCAAAAGATATCGATTCGCAACCTCGTTGCCTGCAGCATCAATCCATCCGTTTTCCACCCATTTGTGGATCCATACATCCAATCACATATCTGGAATCCGACTTAACCTTGACATGAAGCTCCTTGAACTTCTCCAGGGCATGTTCGACGGCCAGTATAATGGCTGTGAATTCAGCCCGCTGGTTTGTGGGTGACGGATACGAAGGTAGGAGCTTTGTCCAAATGACGTTTCTTTCATTTCTTTGCTTGAGAACGGCCGCCGCAGAGCCAATTGCTTCCGACCGTCCGTTGCCTCTACAGACGCCATCGGTGTAAAAATTCCATCGTGTAAATAATGGTTGGAAACCGTCAGGATTTTGAATTTTTTGATCCTGGTCATGCTTTTTTTTTTTTTTTTTGTACCGCGCCTTATTGGCTATGGATATGTTAGCGGACGCAGTCCCGAGGGCGAGTGCCGTGAGTAAGTCCGCAGACGAAGCAATCAGCCCCTTGCCTATTTTCTACACACATATATACCTACAGATGTACGCGCCAGCCGTGAAATGCGCATTCTTCTGACCCTGCTTTATTTGTTCGTCCTATGCACTGCCAGAGTGTCCTCGTGAACTGTCCTGTTCAATAACTATATATAAAATACTATGTGCTTGGACCCTAATATTATGTTGGCCATGATAACCCTACTGTAGCGTGTACAGAGGTCCAACCTTGAAATTTATTACCCTTGTCAGTCCGAGGTATCCATTGCATCACCATCGTCAAGCCCCAAATCGAAATTGGAGAGTTTAATGGCCTCAGCTGCTTCCGTTTGCAGAAGATCCAGGATAGCCGTCAAGGCATCGTACATCTCATGGCCAAGCGGATCATCCTCGCTGCTCATCTCGGGCTTATACTTCTCTTTCAAATCCTCTATCGCCTTCTTCACCCATTTGTTGCCGTCGTCGACAAATTCTTTTAGTTTATGGTTCATCCAAGCATCCCAACAAGCCTGCAATTTCGAATCCTTGTCGTTGTTGTCCTTTTTATATTGCTCTTGTGCACGAAGCATTTCTTCGCGAACATTGTTGTTGATCGCTTTGAACTTGGGCCACATCTTCGTTTCTCTGAGATATTGATAGACGGCTATCGACTGTTGGATGATAGTCAGAGTCGGTATTAGCCTTTGTAATTGCAAGACACCAACACGCGAAGTGGGAGCTGCGAGGGGAGGGGAGGATGTTTCGTACGTCGCGAAGCACTTCAGTTGCCTTGTTTATGTCGTTATCCACGTAGTCCTTCCAGGTGGTATCACTTCTCGGTTGGTGATTTTGCCATAACTAAGATATGCCAGAGTAAGAAGGTTGAAAATCCCTCTGTAAAACCTCGAGAGCCGTAGGGAAAATCGGTTGATTTCATGCCATACCTGTGCTTTGTTGAGATTGATGCTTCCCCAGAGGATGGCAAAGTTCTCTCGGTTCGTCTCACTTCCAAGCGACTCCATCACGCGCTGCATAGGAATTTGCTGATGGGAGGCATCCAACCCAGGCATGCTAGGTGGGTTGTTCAGGACCTTTTTGTTGAAAAAGTCTGAGACAAACGAACAATCTATATCCTTGCACGCTTCTTCATCATTATCAGGATCGACTGCCCACTGGATAAACATAGGAATGGATTCCAACTCCAACATGTGCTCGGCTGTGGTCAAATTAGAAATCATTCATGGTCAGCTGTATTCCTTGAATTTCCAGGGTCGGGAGGGAAACTGCGTCGAGACATACTGGCGTATCCATTTCGATCCGAACCCTGATTAAATCTTCCAACCGCAGAACTCTGGCACGCATGCCAGTCCATTAGATCTACTACGTTTTGGACGGGTTCGGCATCGTTATCCCAATCCCCGGCACTTGGGTAAGGCTGACTCTGGTAGTTGATCTTTCTTTTGATTTTCCCATCATTGCATATAAACGATCTCGCCTCGGCAGGTGACCGCTTTTCGAGTTGATATAGAACATCTCTCTGTCCCCATGTTAAAGTGGGAACTTCAGCTTTGAAGGATCGTGGAAGAAAGGGGGTACATACCTGTTCTATCCATCGCTTCGCGAGAGTGCCACCTCTTCATTTGCCAAGTAGTCAGCGTCCACGATGTCGTAATGTTCACATTCTGGGTGAGTGCGCGCCTCCGTATCAAGCATTGCGTTAAAACCATCCATATTACATAAAGCCCATTGCCCATTTTGTTCGGGGCTGCGTTGTTGCGCAGTAGGATTCCCCTCCTTATCATTGAACCAGGAGGTGACTTTCTCGCATGTTAAGTTCTCCCAATGTTTGGGGATGTATTTGTCCCAAATCTTACACAAGGACTTTACGGACGTTGACATAGTCGCGTTTCCAAGAGCGGTGCCTCGAATCAGTTTAGCCAGGATGAAAAGAGTGGCCTGATAGTGCTGAGACTTGAGGACGGTCTGGTCCCGGGGCGAGATTTCTGACCTCGCATATAAGTCAAAACCTGTCTTGGCACCACAGGTAGGACTATCCGCCCAAGCAGATATATCAGCCTCATAGCCGGACAGTATTGGGTTCAGAACCTCAGTAGTGGTCTGGTATGTGCCGGTGCAGCAGTAAGACTTGGCTCCTCCGTTCTTTCCATGGCACTCCAGATTGCCCTCCATAGCAACTCTGATTTCGTTATCATGACAGTTAGAACTGCAGGTTTTCCCTGATGTACCAAAATTGTCGTAGTCATCTCTCCATGTGCACGTGCCCCAGGTCGAGTTGAGGTTGGATGTATCACAGCAGTATTTGCGTGATTGGGAACTAAAAGAGAAATTCCAGTCGTCGTCGTGCACCATACCTGAATAACAGTAAACGGCGCCACTGCCAGTGGTGGACTCAACAAATTCCGTAGGCCATGGTGAGCCAGCAAAAGTGCATTTTCCACTGGTGCAATCTGGGGCATTAGACCATGCGCAAGTCTCGTAAAGTCTCATGGAGTTCAAAAGCTTTTTGTCCTTGTTCTCTGTTGTGCAGCAGGCTGCTTGGTAGCCACTCCGACAGCCATGATCTATTGATCCTACCTCCGTGTAGCCATCAGGACACTCGCCCTCGCATGCCCCTCCCTTGAAGGAGTACCAACCACAGCTTGGTTTTGTTTCACTCGGAGGGCAGCATAGTCTTCGTTCATGAGGCGAAGTGCATGCATTGCCATCCAGCATGATTTCGTTTTCCGTTGTACTCCACTGGTCATCACGAGTCATCATTGTCCATCCCGAGGGACAATACTCGCCGCAGTTTGACCATCTACACTGCAAGTGATCCTCAACCTTGGTGATATATTCATCGTCATCATCGTCACTCTCGTCAGTCTCCACGAAGATTCCAGGCATCGTCTTCCTGGTACGACGTGTGACCTTACCCAAGGCTGTGGAATACTTTGCTTCCTCGGTGTCGTGACTAACAGCCCAAACCATGACACCCCCAAGACAGGACTCACGAGCGTAATCGGTCTTCAACTCAAGGGTCTTTGCATCGTCATATGAAAGCCACTGGTCGTCCCAGTGAAGGACTTCCACGGCAGCGTCCTCGTAGAATGTAGCCTTTAGATTCCTCTGCGCAACAATATCGTCAATTTCGTTGTTGAGTAGAATTCCGACCTCTCGACTGCAGTTTCCCTGATTTGCACCAGAGGCGAACATACAGCCCGGTTTGACGCAACTTGGGTCGGCCAAGGTATATGCTCGGGCGTAAAATGCCAGACCCAGGACCACCTTGGAGGAGTCAATCTTATTTCGCCATAGCAATTCCAAAGCCTTGTCTATTTCAGTCAGGTTGGTATGAGCATCGAGGTACTCGCCTGTCCACTTGTTTCCCTTATCCCACTTCCCGTGCAAATCATAAGACATGATATTGAAAAAGCTCACATGGGGCTCAAGCTTGACAATGTCAAAATGCTGAAGGTACCAGTAAGATGAAGGGAGCGTGATAGACAACTCATTCCGGCCGCCGGTATCCTCCAAAGCCTTTTTCAAATTCGCTATTAACTTGGGAAAATTCTCGAAGTCTTCAGGTCGTCCACTGCGATCATCAGCCACGGGATATTCCCAGTCAAGATCCACTCCGTCCAGGTTATACGTGGACAAGAACTTCTTTAGAGACGTAAAGAATTTGGCTTGATTTTCTGACGATCGTGCAATATCAGAGAATGTAGTTTGAGTTGGGCCCAGATCATTAAAACTCCAACCGCCCAGCGCGATCATGACTTTGAGATCTGGATCCATGGTTTTTAACTGCGTGACTCGCATCAGCAAATCAAGATCACCATCTGCCTCAGGGCGGACTTCGAAGGTCTCTGGGTCGATTGCGGCAAATGCAAAGTTAATATGGGTATAGACCCCCATCGGGATCTGCTCCGGCCAAAATGGATTGCACGGACGACGGCTTGCCCACGCCTCATAGTACCCAACGACACGGTCAAGCGTCGCTGTCTTCTTGTCGCAGGCGTCGTGCTTAACGGTCTTGTTTCCGCACTGCTTCAAGGTCAATTCTGAGTTTCTAGCAAATGGCACGGCAGGTTAGAAATACTCACAAATTCTTTGGTAGTTCCACAGAAGCCCTATTTTTTGCAACGAAGGGCAGAAATCTCATTAGTACATCTTCCCTTCAAAGAAAAGCGAGTTGTTGGTGTGTTCATAAGAGTTGCCATACAAATTCAGAGCAGCAAACGTTCAGTGGGCATTTTGAACTCGTTGCCCATTCGGGCCCAAAACCCGGATCGCATTCAGCCTTTGCATCACAACTAGCGACACACACGTCCTCGCCACAATAATCAGGGCCCAGTCCGCAGAACCCTGCTTTGGAACTGTGAATGGCATTTGCGTTAGTAATATACAAAGCCTCTCGAGGGCACACTAGGGAAGGAAGTATATCCATCCTCTAGCAATACATACCAACATCCTGTTTCGCATGGATTATTTGCATCGCACTGAAGCTTGTAATCGCAAGTGTCAACACAGTTTCCTGCACCACAATGCTCTTCGCCTGTTCCACACCATCCGTCTTTTGAGCAGCATCCTGTAGCGCATGGGTTGTCTTTGCTACAGTTCTGGCTAAAGACTGGAACGACAAGTCCTATCAGAAGGACCCAAGTGAGTCCGAGCCCTTTCCTCGGCCACATTGTGATGGGACTTTGTCAGGTCTTCCCGAAAGTCACTCAGGAGAAGTGAAGGAAGGTCGGTGGGAAAAGGACATACACTGAGAGGGAAGGAAAAAAAAAGGCCTGCCTCTCTACGGCGTAAATAGAATGATCTTGTTATAATTGGGACGCGGTTTAAGCTAGTATGTCTAGATCCCAAGTATCCTTCCTGTACGCAGAGTAGTTGCCTCACAGCTAGCTAGACTACTGCTTCTCAACCTTTCAAGTACTTTAATTCCCCTAGGTACTCGCAGTCCCACACACGCGCCACCTCTGGTGCCTCGCACCAAACCGTTTAAAGTCTAATGTGTTAACATTTCTCGTCTCTTGATGGTCCCATCCAGGTACTAGTAGTACTAGTAGGCAGAAGATTTAAGCGAAATTGCTTAATGACTCGAAGGTTCCAATCCACTCTAAAATTAACAAACGGCCGTAAGCGGCGACCCCGGTGCGCCGAAGCAGAAGGGCCGGATACCTTGAGGGCATTTTCATACAGCTGGAGAAAACAAAAGAGTGTCCGAGCAACTGTCATATGGTCAAGTATGAACCGAAACGGCGAAACCTAGGTCTCCCGCAAATCCCAGAGTGAACTCGTAGCTTCAAGAGAGGATAATCTGCAACTCGTCCGTGGCTTGGTGCTTTATGTTCTGCAACTCAAAAATAGTGCGCATTTGCCCGAGGTCGAACGGTGTCCTCCGCTGCACTGCCTAAGAAACAGCCAAGGCCCCGTCTGTTTCTTAGGGTTCTTAGCGGCGTCCAACTACAGTACTAGCGCTGTATGCTAGAGAGTTAGGTCCATGGCACTCGGTACCTAGTCAGGTACCTGGGCCCTAGGGACGTCCACTAGGGTCCCAGGGCTACTGTACAGGATCGGAAATTCTTATGGTGGCATGATAAAAAGCCGGACCATGGTCAACTGCCAGACCATGCTGACCTAAAGCCAGATAAGTGAAACGGTGAGACCACGATCAGTTGTGGCCCCTGAGTTAGAGCGCTCTTGATATCCCTCGGCCCCACGGGGATCTCTAGCTGATCCCTCGATCGAGTCCATTCGAGCAATCTGATCAATACGGCCACTAGCGCCTCGGAAGCGCAAACCCAAGGTTACGCCGAATTCCTCGGATGCACACCCCACCGACAAAATTCTCTCCGGCCCCGGCGGGGCCCGGTGCACCTCTTTGCTTTTAGTTGTAGTGATTATGTTTAAAATGCCACTGTTTCAGTATGGCAAAGTCCACACGCGCTCTGGCCTAGAGAAAACGCGACGCCACAAAGAGTTGTCACAGGCTATGGCCTGGGTCTTGGTTATCGGCCATGCCCTCAACCAGTAGAACATTCTAGGAGGGTGGACAGAATCTGATGGAAGCTTAGGAGCATGTATATAGAGGGAGAAGAAGGCCTACCTTCATACTTCTTCTCCAAGCTTGTGATACTCGTGAATACAGGACAGCTAGTTGAAAACAATACTACCTACGCCCGTGACAAGAGTATTAAAGAATATCTTGAAAGAATATTTGAGAGAGCTTTCTATAAAACCTTCGAGAGATTCTTGATAGAGCTCTCAAGCCGGATAAAGCTTTCGATAGAGCCTTCGGTAGAGCCCTCAAGAAGTTCCTATATGCCCATCTCCTTCCCAAGTGCGGTACGTTTGAATAGCTTCAAAAATTCTTCTTTAGGAGTATTCACCACCTATTCACCTCACGATACAAAACAGGTAGAGCTTGAACTTCGCGATAATTTAGCTTGGAGTACCTCGGAGGAATTAGGCGCTCAGGGTTACATCCACATAGTCCTGGACCTACTCCGTATAATCTGGATGGAGCGGAAAAGTCCCTGGGTGAAAAGACCCGAAATGTGCAATAATACACAAACCCCACCATTGCAGCTAAAGAACAGTGTGTAAGGTCTAGCTGCGCCCTTGTATCACCCATGTCATGGATACACTGGTGAGCTCGGAACGAGCGGGAAAGGCAAAAAAACAAAGAAGGGAGCTTTGATTGCAGCGGGAAAAAGGAAAAGTTTTGTTGAAGGGGTTCTGACTCAAAGCCAGAAAATTCCCATTGAGTCTTCTGATTCTTTCGGCTTGACTAGAGCATTAAGTTGTCGTGCAGTAAGGCTTGTTGCGAGATGCATGTTTGGCGAGTTATTTGGCTCATAGGCCAGCTCGGCCTTCTCGTTCAAGGCTCCCATCACCATCATCAACATGACCATCTGCATACAAAATATCACAGTGGCTTACAGAAACGGGAGCAGAGCGCAGCCTTGACATCTGGGGTGGCTCCGGTGTCAACAACCAGCGTCGCGTCTGTGCCTCAAGAGACTTCAGATGCGGCTGACGCTGTTGCCAGGGCTCTGAGAGTCTTGAGGACACGGAACAAACTTCGACTGGAGCATGTGCAGTACAACAAGTATGAGATGGGCACTTCTTCGGAAGTGCACCCGGCTCTTGACTCTGCGCCTCTTGACTACAGCCAAAAGGCTGTCAGACAGGCAGAGACAGAGAACTCTTCCGAGGAACGGCACACTCGGAGAGATTCTGGATCAAGTGACAAGTACGGGTATTCGATTCCTGATGAGCTCGGAGAAGCTGCTAAGGTTATTGCTGAGTCGACCCCCCCTTCTCCCTCAACCGGCAATCATAGTGCCGTTGCTGCTCTGATGGATGAGAAGTATGGAACCGGAATCCGGGATACCTTTGTTCCCTCTCAGGCATTTCACACTTATAACGGGTTATCTCAAGTCGTATTGGATGAGAACGACTCAGTTCTTGCCAGTGATAATGGGACAGAAGGCGACTTGAAGAAGCGAGCGAGTTCGAGCTGGTGGATGGCTACGATGACACAACGCGGAAGCAGCCCCTATGCGCCTTCTGGGTATAAGGTAGGTCAACTCTCAGTTCCAATTTCATCCTACTTTGTGTGTATCTAAACACTTTTATTTTATTTTAAGATCTGGAGGAATGTCATGGACTATGGTGCTAAGGGTAAGGATTTTCCCCAGCTGAATTCTTGCCAATCCAAACACTGACATCAATAGGTGACGGTGTAACTGACGACACCGGTTCGTGATCAGTACTCTTGTCTTCGCCTTTATTACAGCGTGTTGACAGTTTCTAGCGGCCATAAATCTTGCCATCTCTGATGGTGGGCGTTGTGGTGCAAATTGCGGCTCCAGCACAATCTACCCTGCTGTCGTCTACTTTCCACCAGGCAACTACCTGGTCAGCAGTCCGATAATTCAATACTACAACACGCAGCTGATAGGTGATGTATGACTCAAACTTGTCGAATGGAATGGCACCTTCTTTATTCTTCTTTCAGGCTACTGACACTTCTAACAGCCGCTTGACCTACCTACGATTCTTGGTGCAGCTAGCTTCGTTGGCTTGGGCGTCATCACATCAGATGTCTATGTTGGAGACCAAGAAGAGTGGTACATAAACACAAACAATTTCCTTCGCAGCATCCGCAATTTCAAGATCGACATCACCCGTACTGACCAGAACGCATATATTTGCGCCATTCATTGGCAGGTTGCTCAAGGCACCTCTCTTGAGAACATTTACTTTTACATGACTCAGGACGCCAGTACCACTCAACAAGGCATCTACATGGAAAATGGAAGTGGTGGCTTCATGTCTGATCTTACATTTGTTGGCGGAAACTTCGGGTAAGAATGCCACCAGCTTTGACAATAAGCGGCGCCAATACTAACTAACTGCTTCGGCAAGTGCATACTTGGGAAATCAACAGTTTACTACCAGCCACTTGGTGTTCGTGAACTGCAATACAGCTCTTCAAATCCATTGGGACTGGGCCTGGACCATGCAGGATGTTGTCATTGAGAGCTGCCGTACCGGAATTATAATTGTCGGTGGAGTGAGTCATTTCAAATCCTACAAGAAATATTTCTCTCCATTCTCTAACATGTCTTCAAGGCAGGTGGCCCTTTTAGCACTGGTCAAGGGGTTGGATCCTTTGCCTTGGTTGACGCTATCATCGCAAATACCGCAACTGGAATCACTACCACACTGTACAACGAGAACTCAACTGCACTATTTTTGCAAAATGTGGGATTCTATAATACCCAGAATGCCATAATGGATAACAATGTCAACAAAGCTCTCATTCCCGGCGGCGATCAGACTATCCTTGACTCCTGGGGGTTCGGAATGGTCAATGATCCACAAGGCGCAAGATTTGTCTCTGGTATTAATCTACTGGCATCAAACAGATCTTCGTCTCTTGTGGGAAACAGCATTTATAATATTGGACAGCCCAATTTCTTTACCCGTCGGCGGCCAAAGTATGATGATCTTGGAAACTCTCAAGTCCTAGATGTCAAGGCACTTGGAGCAAAAGGTGACGGCAAAACTGATGACACAACCGTGTTGAATAGTATTCTTGCCCGCGGTGCTAATATGTCCTCTATTGTTTTCTTCCCTTATGGTGTCTATGTTGTAAAGGATACGCTGAAGATTCCGCGTAACTCTCGGATCTTGGGCCAGGCCTGGTCTCAAATTATGGCGACTGGTTCTAGATTCGAAGACGCACAGAATCCTCGGGTCGCGGTCAAAGTTGGGAATGATGGTGATGTTGGTATTGTTGAGATTCAAGATCTCCTTTTTACTGTCTCGGGCCCTACTGCAGGCGCTGTGCTGGTGGAATGGAATATTCATGAGTCAGCTCAGGGCTCAGCTGGATTATGGGGTATGAATTCCCTGGTGCATTTCTCAAAACGTTTTCTTTCCTTGGCTAACTTCATGACTATCGAATATAGATTCTCATTTCCGGGTTGGTGGTGCTGCAGGCTCTGATCTGCAGGCTAAAGATTGTCCCAAAGAGAGCGCTTCAGTTAATAAAAACTGTATCGCGGCTGCTTTGATGTTGCGGCTGACACATAGCTCATCTGCCTATCTGGAGAATGTTTGGGTATGGACGGCTGATCATGACCTGGATGTTGTTTCCCAGGATCAAGTTGATGTTTATTCTGCTCGTGGAGTTCTTATTGAAAGTCAAGGGCCTACTTGGCTGTATGGAACGGCTTCTGAACACCAGGTCTTCTATCAGTATGAGCTCTATCAAGCCAAAGACATTGTTTTGGGTATGATTCAGACCGAGTCTCCCTATTACCAGCCGGTGCCTCCTGCCCCCCAACCATTCACTCCCGGCCTCTTCCCAGGAGATCCGGATTTCAGTAATTGCACTGTCACTTCTACGACCTGTCCTTTCGCTTGGGGGATGCGGATTTTGGATTCATCATCTGTGCATCTCCTCGGTGCTGGTATGTTCACTCCAGGGCTGGTTCCCTTATTTCCCGTTTAGATACTAATATCGAATGTAGGTTTTTACAGTTGGTTCTCCGACTATTCTCAGGACTGCGTGGATAAGGATTACTGCCAGGACAGAATTTTTCAGATCGAGGAAAGCTATGATGTCTGGATCTATAACTTGGTTACTAAGGCTATTTCGGAAATGGTGAGCCCTGTGGGGGAAGTCCCAACATATGCTAAGGACAACAAAAATGGATTCCTTTCCTCTTTGCTCGCCTGGGTCCGAGGACCAAAAGAGGTTATTGGCAGTCGTGAGATCCGAGGATTCTATATTTGGGATTCTAACTCCGACTCCGACGCTCTGAAGGGTCTTCCAAATGCTTGTAAAACTTCTCTCACCCAGTTGGTCAAATGCGACCCGTACGCACTGATGTTCCTGGACGAAACATACAGAGGCTCACTGGAAAACGCCAGCCTCACCGATTCTGTTTGCGATGAGAGCTGTGCTGCGTCCTTGAAGAGCTGGTTTGACAATGTCGACTCAACCTGCGCAGGGTACAACGTCTCTGGGTCTGCTGCTACTAAATATGGTGGTCAAGTCTGGTCTGGTTGGAATGAAACTTGCCTCAGGGATCCTACGAGTGGCAAATACTGCAACGGTAAGTACTTCATTTTGTCTGTCATAGTTGATAGAATAAAGCTCATTCCTCCATTCCATATTCAGATGTAATCGCAGGGTTTTCGGCGGTCGATTTCTTGGAAGATATGCCAAAAGATGAGCTCTGCTCTTTCTGTTTTGTCGAGAGACTGGAGATGATGCAGCGTTCGTCTTACTCATTCTATGATAAAGGCTTCCAGTCCCAGTTGGTGGTCGTTAATGAGCAGTGTGGCTTATCTGCTCCCACCGCCATGCCCCCATCGTTGGATGCTCCGCCAGAGTTCCCCCCGGACCCCATCTGTTCCTCTTATCAAACTCACACCACGGTCTCGGGCGACACGTGTGACTCCATTGCTCTGACGTATAGCGTGTCATCTGCAGCCTTGGTGGTGGCGAACCCCCGCCAACTCATGATTTGTGACAGCCTACCTGCAGACATGGAACTTTGCCTACCAACCAGCTGTTCGGTTGTCTATCAGCTCAAGGGCAACGACACATGCAGCTCCATTGAAAGAGCTGCATCGTACTCACCGAACACTGTAAGGAGATACAATCCTTGGGTCGCGTGGGACTGCTCCAATCTCCAAGCTACCACAGAAGCCTGGGGCCATGTAATATGCCTAGGAGGTCAAGGTGGAAACTATACAGCCACAGCACCGATTCCTGGAGTTACTTTGGCTCCCGGGGAGAGTAACTCAGGGTATTCAGAATCCGTTGTCGATCATCCCTCGAATGCCACTGTTGCTGAGGGCACGACTTTGAAATGCGGGAAATGGCATGTTGCTGCAGAGGGTGAATCCTGTGTGCAGATTTGTCTTGAAGAGTCAATCACGTTCACGCTATTTGTGCAGGTGAATCCATCGCTTGCAGGCTCCGATTGTTCCACTGCTTTGGTTGTTGGGAATGCTTATTGCGTCGCCCCTAATTCGGGATGGTCTGGTTCCCAGGTCCCAGTTGCTTCGAGCAGTGTTCTTCCAACTCCTATTTTCACGTCCTCTTAATTTGGTCCACTAGGGTCACAGATTTCCTTGATGTGGATAGGCAGCGTGCTAGTATGTAATGTAGGAAAAGTGTACATCAAAACAAGGAGAATATTTATACAGGGTACTAAATTACAGTCTGGCACGCTAGTCACTTTGGAGCCATATAACCCGCCGCCTCCCACCAAGAGTTCCTGATTTTTTGTGTCCCACACAAGAGCTAATAATGGAACCCTACTTGATACTCATCTACTACCTTCTTCTCCTGCTGCTCTTCGCATATTTTCTGGTATTCCACTCGAATATGACTTCTTCTTCTTCTTCTTCTTCCTCCACATCCTCACTAGACCCATCTTCGATAAACGACCTAGTGACCGAAATTGACGACTTCTCGTTCTATCACCACCCATCCTGGCCTCAGCGATGGTCCCATCCAGAATTCGCCGGCGACTTTGAAAACAACTGGCGAAAAGCGTCATGGTCCAAACAGACCAAACGTCGCACGACACGCTTTCTACTTAATTCACTGGAATCCCAGTTTCCCTGGGGCTATATTATCTATCGAACTGTTTACACGGCTGAGTCGGACGAACTGTGGCCGATCGCCCTGGAGAAGCTCGATCAAAGCATGAATTATTCGATTGACTCAGATCTCAATACAGCAAAAGAAAATCGTAAAAAAAAATCGGAGGACCCAGAGCCTGAGCCTGATCCAACGCCAGAACGACTAGTGAAGGAATCGCGCAAGCATGTAATCTTCTCTGACAAGAAGTTCTGGGACGGGGCATCGATCGACCAAATCCGCGCTCATTTCACGCAGTATCTCTGCGCCAGCAAAGGTCGCGGCTATGGTCGATTTGAAGGATGCCTGCTGATTGATGAACGCTCTCTCAAGTCGATTGTGGCCAGTTCTAGTCCTCGCCCTCAGCTCGGGGAAGCCTTCGTTAGTATGATCGATGGGCGGTACCCCGACGAGACTCGGCATGATCCGGGGTACAAAGGCTTTATGAGGGTGGATATTTTCTGCTTATGGTTTCTGTATGGGGAGTTGGAAAATCATTCCATGAGGGCGTTGTGTCCCGAAAGTGTTCCCGAGGGCTTGATTCCTGTCTATGATGAGGGGACCGGGACGGCGCATGATGAAGAGGGGAATATCGTTCTGGGATTTTTGACTCAGGGTAGGAATCGGGGGAGAAGGCTGTTTTGATGACAGCTTTATTATACTATGTTAAATTATCAATTTCTTACGATAGCAACGATAAATATGTAGCCATTGGCGATGGGCTAAAACCTATCAATTCAGTACTAGCATATATAAAATCGGAGATACTCACCTATCTATTAATTCACCACAAACGCTTTTGCCATTGACCGGTCGTAAACCTGATCGATAGCTGACTAGGTGATGTTGTCCGCAGATTGATTCTAACCTCTTCAGAGCCTCCTTCCCAGCTGCGCTTTGTGTAGTTGACTTGGCTGGCAGAGTCTGAGCGAGGAAGTCCCGCTCTGGCATAGCTCGTCGATGGTAGTGGAAGAGAGTTTGTTCATAAATGCCATCGCTTTGACTACCCTGCTGGAGCTCACGTTGTTGTTTAAGCTCCTCAAGATACAGCTTGTCCTTTTGACTCTGGATTCAACATCATTGTAACTGAATCCCTGCGCTGTTTCTGGGCTATCAGCTTTTGTGAGTTGGATGCTAAGGAATATAAATTCCGTCTCAAGGACCATAACATCTTCTCATTCCTGAAATTCAAATTCTGCTTTTGCAGGTGGAGATTGCCATAGATTCAGGTTACAGTGTATGCCCATACTGCGCTGATTTTGAATATGCTCATGGTGGGACGCGATATTCAAGTAGGTAGCAGGCCCATCCACTTCACACACAGGGTGCGCATATGATCGGCCAAAAGTCCATGCTTCAATATGAGATGCATGCTTCATTTGAGCTGTCTGGGAATATTTCTTATCTATGATATGTAAGACTCAGGCAGTAATATCAGGTTAACATAATTTCTTACTAGTTTCCATGAGCCCCCATCAACGACACGCACGAGTAGCAACATTTCATTCATATCTGCTCCGATACCCAAGTATAACAAATTCTTTTCAAATGCATCTGCGCCTCTTGCCCTACCAGTGGAGGTTTCACAACCTAGCTTGCTAGATGGTCTGAATACAGGAGTATCCAAAAGTTTTTTTTTTTTTCAAAAATGGATCCTGGAGATGAAATGGATCCTGGAGATGATATGGTTTGTTTGTAAGTTCAAGTCACTGGGCTTGATGGAGTCGACTTCGTCAAAGATTTCAGTGTACATTTGGAATGGTGGAAAGCTTGAACAGCTGAAAACAGAGGTAGTATGAACAAGATTAAGTTGAAGAAGAGTGGGACTTCCTCTTTGTACACCTCATAGAAAGTATGGATTGGAGGTTCCCATTTTTTCATTCTCCAATACCCCTTTACGAACTCCCGAGCATAGGTCAATACTAACATTGGAATGCCATCAACCAGCTCTATAGTGAGGATAAAGTGCTGCATATCATAAGTTATATAAGCTTCAACAAGATATGGATCGCTGACTACTGACCTTGTAGTATGCTGCCATGATACTGGCCCAGGGCTTAGTGTTGTTGTCGTCGCCATTATCCTTCTGCCGGGCGATAGATCGGCGAGCTGTGGACTCATGTACCTCTCCAGTCTGAGCTGAAGAAAAGCAATAGAGTAATATTGATGCAGTAAGCTGTACTCTACTTTGGTTGGGGTATTGGCTGTGGTATTCCTTAAAATCCTGATACCAAAGCTGTGTTAGGAGTAGACTTGTTAAACCACGGGTTGGGGCGGGTTTTCAGGGCTAGCTGATCCGCCCGCGCGGGTTTTGGGGTGGGTTACCTTGACAGTAAACCGCG